>NC_136070.1:1257535826-1257558326 GCF_964261635.1 Lissotriton helveticus
AGGGGTTTAGGGTGAGTGAGGGTGAGGGTGAGGGTGAGGGGTTGAGGGTGAGTGAGGGTGAGGGGTTGAGGGTGAGTGAGGGTGAGGGTGAGTGAGGGTGAGGGTGAGGGTGAGTGAGGGTGAGGGGTTGAGGGTGAGTGAGGGTGAGGGTGAGGGTGAGGGTGAGGGTGAGGGTGAGGGTGAGTGAGGGTGAGGGTGAGTGAGGGTGAGGGTGAGTGAGGGTGAGGGTGAGTGAGGGTGAGGGTGAGTGAGGGTGAGGGTGAGTGAGGGTGAGTGAGGGTGAGTGAGGGTGAGGGTTGAGGGGTGAGGGTGAGGGTGAGTGAGGGTGAGGGTGAGGGGTTGAGGGTGAGTGAGGGTGAGGGTGAGTGAGGGTGAGGGGCTGAGGGTGAGTGAGGGTGAGGGTGAGTGAGGGTGAGGGTGAGGGGTTGAGGGTGAGTGAGGGTGAGTGGGAGTGAGGGTGAGTGAGGGGTTGAGGGTGAGGGGTTGAGGGTGAGTGAGGGTGAGGGTGAGGGTGAGGGTTGAGGGTGAGTGAGGGTGAGGGGTTGAGGGTGAGTGAGGGTGAGGGTGAGTGAGGGTGAGGGTGAGTGAGGGTGAGGGGTTGAGGGTGAGTGAGGGTGAGGGTGAGTGAGGGTGAGGGTGAGTGAGGGTGAGGGTGAGTGTGAGTGAGGGTGAGGGTGAGTGAGGGTGAGGGTGAGTGAGGGTGAGGGTGAGTGAGGGTGGGTGAGTGAGGGTGAGGGGTTGAGGGTGAGTGAGGGTGAGGGTGAGTGAGGGTGAGGGGTTGAGGGTGAGTGAGGGTGAGGGGTTGAGGGTGAGTGAGGGTGAGGGTGAGGGTGAGGGTGAGGGTGAGTGAGGGTGAGGGGTTGAGGGTGAGGGGTTGAGGGTGAGTGAGGGTGAGTGAGGGTGAGGGTGAGGGGTTGAGGGTGAGTGAGGGTGAGGGGTTGAGGGTGAGTGAGGGTGAGGGTGAGGGTGAGGGTGAGTGAGGGTGAGGGTGAGGGGTTGAGTGTGAGTGAGGGTGAGGGTGAGGGTGAGTGAGGGTGAGGGGTTGAGGGTGAGTGAGGGTGAGGGTGAGGGTGAGTGAGGGTGAGGGTGAGGGGTTGAGGGTGAGTGAGGGTGAGTGAGAGTGAGGGTGAGTGAGGGGTTGAGGGTGAGTGAGGGTGAGGGGTTGAGGGTGAGTGAGGGTGAGGGGTTGAGGGTGAGTGAGGGTGAGGGTGGGGGTGGGTGAGGGTGAGTGAGGGTGAGGGTTGAGGGTGAGTGAGGGTGAGGGGTTGAGGGTGAGTGAGGGTGAGGGTGAGGGTGAGTGAGGGTGAGGGTGAGTGAGGGTGAGGGTGAGTGAGGGTGAGGGTGAGTGAGGGTGAGGGTGAGTGAGGGTGAGAGAGGGTGAGCGTGAGTGAGGGTGAGGGTGAGTGAGGGTGAGTGAGGGTGAGGGTGAGTGAGGGTGAGGGTGAGTGAGGGTGAGTGAGGGTGAGGGGTTGAGGGTGAGTGAGGGTGAGGGGTTGAGGGTGAGTGAGGGTGAGGGTGAGTGAGGGTGAGGGTGAGTGAGGGTGAGGGTGAATGAGGGTGAGGGGTTGAGGGTGAGTGAGGGTGAGGGTGAGTGAGGGTGAGGGTGAGTGAGGGTGAGTGAGGGTGAGGGGTTGAGGGTGAGTGAGGGTGAGGGTGAGTGAGGGTGAGGGGTTGAGGGTGAGTGAGGGTGAGGGTGAGGGTGAGTGAAGGTGAGGGTGAGCGAGGGTGAGGGTGAGAGGGTGAGGGTGAGAGGGTGAGGGTGAGTGAGGGTGAGGGTGAGGGGTTGAGGGTGAGTGAGGGTGAGGGGTTGAGGGTGAGTGAGGGTGAGTGAGGGTGAGGGTGAGGGTGAGTGAGGGTGAGGGGTTGAGGGTGAGTGAGGGTGAGGGTGAGGGTGAGTGAGGGTGAGTGAGGGTGAGGGTGAGTGAGGGTGAGGGTGAGGGTGAGTGAGGGTGAGGGTGAGTGAGGGTGAGGGTGAGTGAGGGTGATGAGGGTGAGTGAGGTGAGTGAGGGTGAGGGGTGAGTGAGGGTGAGTGAGGTGAGGGTAGAGGGTGAGTGAGGGTGAGGGTGGGTGAGGGTGAGGTGAGTGAGGGTAGGGGTGTGGGTGAGTGAGGTGAGGGTGAGTGAGGGTGAGGGTTGAGGGTGAGGGGTTGAGGGTGAGTGAGGGTGAGGGTGAGGTGAGGGTGAGGGTGAGGGTGAGTGAGGGTGAGGGGTGAGGGTGAGGGTGAGGTGAGGGTGGTGAGGGTGAGGGTGAGGGGTTGAGGGTGAGTGAGGGTGAGGGTGAGGGTGAGTGAGGGTGAGTGAGGGTGAGGGTGAGTGAGGGTGAGGGTGAGTGAGGGTGAGGGTGAGTGAGGGTGAGGGTGAGGGGTGAGGGTGGGTGAGGGTGAGGGTGAGGGGTGAGGGTGAGTGAGGGTGAGTGAGGGTGAGGGTGAGTGAGGGTGAGGGTGAGTGAGGGTGAGGGTGAGTGAGGGTGAGGGTGAGTGAGGGTGAGTGAGGGTGAGGGGTTGAGGGTGAGTGAGGGTGAGGGTGGGTGAGGGTGAGGGTGAGTGAGGGGTGAGGGTTGAGGGTGAGTGAGGGTGAGGGTGAGTGAGGGTGAGGGGTTGAGGGTGAGGGGTTGAGGGTGAGTGAGGGTGAGGGTGAGTGAGGGTGAGGGTTGAGGGTGAGTGAGGGTGAGGGGTTGAGGGTGAGTGAGGGTGAGGGTGAGGGTGAGTGAGGGGTGAGGGTGAGGGGTTGAGGGTGAGTGAGGGTGAGGGTGAGGGTGAGTGAGGGTGAGTGAGGGTGAGGGTGAGTGAGGGTGAGGGTGAGTGAGGGTGAGGGTGAGTGAGGGTGAGGGTGAGGGGTTGAGGGTGAGTGAGGGTGAGTGAGGGTGAGTGAGGGTGAGGGTGGGTGAGGGTGAGTGAGGGTGAGTGAGGGTGAGGGGTTGAGGGTGAGTGAGGGTGAGGGGTTGAGGGTGAGTGAGGGTGAGGGTGAGTGAGGGTGAGGGTGAGTGAGGGTGAGGGTGAGGGTGAATGAGGGTGAGTGAGGGTGAGGGTGAGGGGTTGAGGGTGAGTGAGGGTGAGGGTGAGTGAGGGTGAGGGTGAGTGAGGGTGAGTGAGGGTGAGGGTTGAGGGTGAGTGAGGGTGAGGGTGAGTGAGGGTGAGGGTGAGGGGTTGAGGGTGAGTGAGGGTGAGGGTGAGGGTGAGGGTGAGTGAAGGTGAGGGTGAGCGAGGGTGAGTGTGAGTGAGGGTGAGGGTGAGTGTGAGGGGAGATGTATATGGGCATATAACGAGAAAGCGAAAGTGAAAGAACAGGTGATGTGGAGGACTCAGAGGTAATCAGAACGGAGCTGAACGCAGAGGAGATGGCTTCGAGCTCCAGTACAGGTAGAGAGAGGAATGACAAGGACACGAGGGCAGCTTGGGAAGGACTTCTGCTGATTACCTTCAAGTACCGTCTTCCACTGCCAAGTAAACTGCTCTCAGGACAGAAAGGGCAGAGGGGGAGCATGAAACAGAAGACAGGTATAGTGACTAAGCAAAGGGCAGGGCGACAAACAAGAATAATGATCATACGGATAGGGGTTCAAAGGCGGCAAGGATGAGGCTCATGAAATTACGCGTTGGCAATTTGGATAAATACATTAAATGATTACGTTAAACAGAGTAGGCTATAGCCAGAGAGAGGAGGCATGCAGGGAAAGAAGTTAAGGCAAGAGGGAATCCAGGCCAGACTCTCCTGCTCTGGATTCATAATAGAGTGTGAAGAGGGTTATTAGATGACGTGCAATATTAGGATGTAAAACTGTTAACAAAAAAAACCTTTAGAAATAAACATTTTTACGCAATAAAGTGCTATAGTAGTTTGATGCACTAAAATCACACTAACGCTGCTATGATTGGTTCCTGGCAGTGCTCTTTGCAACCAGACTGGAGATGCATATGAAGCGGTACTGATTCTCACAAGAATGAAAACTGGTCTAATGAACAGACTATATGTTTACAGACTCATCTATGAAACAGCAACTTTGTTATCCACAAAAACATAACTAAAACAGACAATAGGTCCAGGTCATTGTTGAGATTGCACACAACAACTTAAGACACCGAAGGGGAGACACACGGCGGGCAGGGGAGGGGGCGGAGCGGGGAGAGCGGCATGAGGGTGTGAAGCAGCCGGGGCCTTTGAAGTGAAGCTAAGCTTCACTTCAAAGGTGTGGGAGGAGTGTGGCTTTGGGACCTAAAATGCGCGTGCACATCACCAAATCGCCACAGTTAGGTAAACTTTGTTTAAAGCCCTATAGTCTCGCTTCTCTCAATGCGCATGCGCATTGATAGGTCACGAGACCTAAAAAACTTTGGGACCCTATATTTTTAAAGATTATGGACAGGTTCTGTCCCAAATGTCAACCTATAGGACACTACTTTAGTGGTCAGGTTCAGGCACATCTGTTGCAAAAAGATCAGCCCTTATAGCTTATACCTGTCCCTGTGAGGCATCTAATGCAGAGAGGTCTATGGATCTGCTTTGACACCTGTACATAGGGGATTGGGGCAGAGGAGTCCTGGATTTTGATTGCTACTGAAAGCCAAAACAAACTTCTTAAGGTTTAGAAAAAAAACTGAAGACCCTGCTGTTCAGCCGAGCATTCAAATTGGAAGACTGATGGCAGACCCTACAGCCTCACTGCCCTCGCGATAGCAGTCTTGGGCCAACCAGAGCTATCAGAATTTATCCCACGATTCCCTGAAACCATATTAGGACCCTTACAAATACACTATATGACTTCTTCGGTCATAGGACCAAAAATGCATGATGGGTCTGGTGGCTCAGTAGACTAATGTATCCACTGGAGGGGCTAGTGTTTCACCTCATGGTCACATGTTCAAATCCAGGCTGGTCCACTCTGCCTTTCATCCTTCTGAGGTCGATAAAATGAGTACCATTGAGTTGGATAAGAATAAACATCTGTTATTCAGCGCCAAGACACCCTTCTTGTTGAGCGGGCGCTTTACAAATACATGTTGTGTTCCTCGCCCCAAACGTTAGCTGAAGCCTTGGCAAGCTTCCCTCATTTGTAAGGTCATTGGGTTTAGACACAGATCAGAGCCGGGATGATAAGTCAGACTAAGGCAGGTCCAAAGAGGGGCCGAGCCAATCATTAACCAGAAGCCAAACAGCCTTGGCGCGAGGGACTTGCAGCTGCAGAGGGAGTGAGCGGAAAGCCGCTGCAAGGGTTCCCACCCAGCAGAGATTGATCAATAAATAGGTAAATGTTAAGTCAGCCCTAAGCTGGGGCCAAGCAAATAAATCGCGAAAAAAACCCAGGCGAGGTCTGGTCACTTTGTTGTGTTGGTGTCGGGTCAAAGGAGGAGCCAACAGGTACTTGATGAAGGGGGAGACAATGAATGTAAATCTGCAAAGATTCCCATTAGGAGCAAAACACAAAATAGAGAGAAGAAAATCACAAAGGGGCATGTGTATAAAAACATTGTTTTGCGAGTCCTTAATAGCGATTTTTGGCAAATCTCCAATAAGGACTTGGGAAATGCAATGCATGTAGGAATCGCAATAATAATTGCGATTCCAACATATTCCTTAATTGCGTCTTGCAAATTGCGAATCACAATTGAGGAATACCTTCCCATTCATTCCTATGGGTCTAGAGGCCCATGGGAATGAATGGGAAGACATTCGCAATTTGCAAGTACCCATTAGGTACTCGCAAATTGCGAATGCAGTTTCAATGGTGCAAGGGTATCTAAAGGACACCCTGTTGGACCCCTAAATATGTATGTGTGCATTTGTGGCGCTAATACATGCCTTAAGGGCACTTTGAAAAATGCAAAAAAATGAAATGGCTAATTACCACCAACCTGAAGATGGTGGTAATTTGCGATTTCTTACGCCAAAATCGCACAATTTGGGAGCTTCCTACATTGCATTTTAGGAATCACAATTTTTGCGCTTCCCTATTTTGCGAGGGCCTTTTGGGATGCTACATCACAAAAGGCTTTTACCCGTTCGCAAATGAATGGGATGATTCTGAGAATCCACCCGTTTGCTAACGGGAAAAGGGCTTGATACATATGCCCGCAATAGAATTATTTGCCACATTGTGTACTTTGGTCTAAGGGTGTTGAGGCTGAGGTGAAATAGAAGACGAACTCCTGGTGGAGAACATTCCAGTTGCAAACTATTTCTAACTAATTTACGCATGTTCAGCTGAAAACAAGGAACTGTTAAAAAATTACCATATAAAAATATTAGAAACCTTTAAATACTATCAACCTTTTTCAAAATGGCCGCCAGTAGGATGTGCTGAACCGTTGTACCTCTTTGAAGTGCGTACTTCCAAATCCTATTACTCCAGTTATTTTTACATTTATTTTTTCACCTCTTTTAGTTCTTTACTTTGTTTTTTGTGCATTTTTTCCCATTTGCCCTCTTTTTCTTTATCTTTTTTTTTTACTTCTCCTTTTTTCGTTCCGGGTGGAACACTCAAATCCTTTTCACATTCTTTGTCTCATCTCTTTGGATTCTTGTTAGGATTTCGCTTTTCTTCTTCTGGGTTTTTTTTTTTATATCGGAAGCCTCCAGTATCCTCCTTTTCAAGGTCTGGCCTGACAGCTTTAGCTGCAGTCACATAAAAATAACATAAAGCCATATTCCATCTACCTTGAGGGACTTTGGGGAGGTCACAGAACAGCGCACATACGGGCACCTCCTCAGGGCTTTAAGTGGGCCGGGTCTCACCGGTGCTGAGTACTGGCAGTTTTTTAAATGGGGCCTCGAAACGAGTCTCTAGGGCTCTGTTTTGTGCCCTGGCACAGGCGGTCCGTTTTTTTTTTCCCGGACAACAGTGACAGCAGTCTGCTGTCACTGCAGTCCGGAAAAAAAGTGCCAGGGCACAAAACAGCCTGATAGACAGTAGGCGCATGGATGTGCGCTACTCACACTGCTCCCTTCTCACTAGTGGAGAAGTTAAAGCATGACGTCATGCCAGATGAGCATTGTGGCGGAAGGGAAATCCTTTAGAGTCATCTTCTTTCTGGATTTCCCTTCTCTTTCTTAAACGCAAGAGCAGCAACATTGTGGTGGGGTCACTATGGTTTTAAGTGAAAGGTTTTTCAATATTATTTACAAGTCATAGTTGCTGCTTCTTTATCTTATGCAACTAACAACCATTGGCACAGCCAATAGTCCTGACTTGTTGTAGGTATGATGTTACTTGTTGTATCACATATCTGGATGCAATGACAGAAACAGCAAAATACAAGTGGGGTGCCTGTATGCTAAAAACAGATTTTTAGCGTAAGTGTTTTAAAGCCACGCCCCTAATTACACTTGGCCACGCCCCTTTGAGAGACCCCCCAGTTTTTTTATCCCACTTAAAGCCCTGCACCTCCCCCCCCTCCACTCATGAACATTGAGTCAGTCCAACACAGCCATTCTTTGTCTGTGGTGCCAGGCTCGGGTCCAGCTCGTTTCTGCTTCACTGACCAAGTCCGCATTGGGAACATGCAGACATTAAAAAGCTAAGGGGCTTATTTACAAGCCGCTGGCACTGCCAGTAAGTCGCGTTTTCCCATATAAAAAGTGACGAGCCAGCAAGGGGCTTTTAAATAAGGGGAATATGTATCAAGCCCTTTTCCCATTTGCAAATGGGCCTATTCTCAGAATCAGCCCGTTTGCGAATTGGGAAAGGCCTTTTGGTATGTATCATCCCAAAAATGTATCGCAAATGAGACAATCGCAAAATTTGCGATTCTCCATTTTGCAATTACATTTAAGGAATCGCAAATTGCGATTCCTCAAACGAAATGTATGAAGCACCTAAGTTGTGCAAATTTGGCATAAGAAATCGCAAATTTTGTGGTAATTTGCGAATTCTTTGAAAAAAGCACTTTTTTGCTTTTTTCAAAGTGCCATGTGCCACTCATATATGCCCTTAGGGCATGCACCACATATGCACACATACATATTTCACGGATGCAACAGTGTTGCACCCCTGAAATGTGTATGTGTGCACATGTGGTGCACATACATGCCCTGAGGGCATGTATGTGTGGCAAATGGCAAATTTTGCGATCCTCTAATTTGCGATGCCCTTTTGGGATGATACATCCCAAAAGGCATTTCCCCGTATGCAAACGGGCCGATTCTGAGAATCAGCCTGTTTGCGAACGGGAAAAGGGCTTGATACATATGCCCCAATGGCTGCAGAAATACCTCCTGCTGTGACTCAAAAGGAGCACACGGGAAGATAGCCAAAGCCGGTGTCTGGTCCCAGGAAGGATCTCCGGCGCCATTGTCGATGGTGCACCCATTTAAGGGGCTTGTTTAAAAAAAATAAAAAAGAATCGCCCTACGTGTGGGCTGCCTGGGAAGAGAGACAC
Source organism: Lissotriton helveticus (assembly GCF_964261635.1). Taxonomy (NCBI): domain Eukaryota; kingdom Metazoa; phylum Chordata; class Amphibia; order Caudata; family Salamandridae; genus Lissotriton; species Lissotriton helveticus. The sequence goes on from NC_136070.1 coordinate 1,257,544,199, forward strand.
ATCATGTATAAAAGCAAGGAGTGTCCGCACTTGTAAACTTACTATTAAAATGCAGTTTTGTGAATACTGAAAAAGCGTAAACTTACAGAAACGTGTAGCTTACCTTTGCGAATCAGGGACGTAGTGTATACGTTTCATCAGATTCCAGGGGGTCCTTGTTAGGTAATCGAGGAACTTTGTTGCTGCAGCCAGGACCTTGTTATCAGTCCTAGGAATACGTTTGGAGATTATTTTCATTTCGAGAGCATGTTTGAATTCCCAGTTGAGTATAGAGTAGTGGTCTTATGAATACAATGGTTTCTTGGCAACACACTTTGTTAAAAAAAAGTTCTATTTCAGAGGTAATGATAAAGGAGAAGAAACTCCTATTTTCTGGTTTACATTTGATGCTGAGGTACATGAGGAGGAAGAAAGAAAGAATCCTCTTCTTAAAAGACTGTGGCTATTTTTATTCCGTTTATGTTTTATTTAAGGTGTTTTTTTGCTGAAGAAAGTGATGAATTTGGTATCAGTGTGTCCTATATAATCCTAATGAATGTTTTCACTATTACAGTTTAAGAAACAGTGTAGAATGTATATCCGAATCAGATAGCACGAATTCATAAAAAAAAGAAGGGAAAGGAGTGGGATTATTATAAAACTAAAAGAATATTGATTACATGGCCGTTCTCTACACTCCAGTTCCAAGAATATCAGAGTCCCACTGAACACCAAGGGCCCGATTCTCAAATGGCTTTTGCACTCGTGAGGGAGGCCTCACAGTCGTGACAGGGGGTCACACTCGTGGCAGGACGTCTGCAATGAGAAACTGCAACGCAAAGCTTCCGCCGCGAGAGCGAGCCGCCACCACGAGTGCAGGGCCGCCACCACGAGTGCAGGGCCTCCACCACAAGAGCAGGGCCTCCACCATGAGAGCAGAACCTCCACCACGAATGCGGGGCTTCCACCTCGAGTGCAGGGCCTCCACCACGAGAGCAGGGCCTCCACCATGAGAGCAGAACCTCCACCACGAGTGCGGGACTTCCACCTTGAGTGGGCCGCCACCAGGAGAGCGTGGGCCTCACCACAAACCCAGGGCCTCCACCCGAGAGCAGGGCCTCCACCATGAGTGTGCGGCCTCCACCACAAGTGCGCGCCACCACCACAAGAGCTAGGCCTCCACAAGAGCTTGGCCTCCACCACGAGAGCTGAGCCTCCACGAGTGCGAGGCCTCCACCGCGAGTGCGGAGGCCCTTTGTGAACTGGGCCCGACAGTCTGAGACCTAGGGATTGGCTGAACCTAAATCATTTGTTATAATCCTTTGTGATAGTGAGTATTAGATAATTCAGTCCAGTGAGGAGGTACTAAAGATATTACTCTTGTACACTACAACCTCAAAGATGTCCACGCCTCGCAGAGTGATGAGCCAAAGTAGTGACTTCTCTGTTTTCTCACTTATCCCATTCTCCTATCCCGGGCTCTACTTCCCATTGTGAGTGGCTGGCCCTGGATAAGGTGCAGGGTGGACAAGTTCATAGCGCCCACGGGATCTGGAGTTCAGGTTAGTGCTAGGCCTGGGTGGTAAATTCTATTCAGCTAGTGGAATTTGCAGAATTTGGGTAATTACGCGTTCTGCAGAGAATGCAAAATTACCAAAAATACCGCGATCCACGGCTTTGCGGAATTTTTTGCTTGGGCGTGCTTTCAAAATGCGGGTTCGTGAGATATTTCTTCCCGACCACGCAAACAGCATTCGCAAACAGGAAACAAGCATTGGAAATGCAATAGGGCTCGCATTAGGAAAGTTTGAGCTATTGGTCTTATAATTTTTTTTTATTTATGGGTTATTTTTTCAAATAGTTAAATTAATAGCTTTGTCATTTACAATGGCAATAGGTATAATTTTCGCAAATGTGACACCTATAGCATTTGTAATGCAACATGTTTTATATTTACGTGACTTAGATGTATTGATATTACAAATAACAATGCTTTTAATTTTTTTTAATAATTAATACTTAAATAATTTATTTAATTTGTAATGACAATAGCATACATTTTTGTAAATAACTTTTGTGAAGATTATGTTCAGTGTTTTTATTGTGACGAAAATCCAAGAACAGAAGTGAAATATTAACATCTTTTTGTGATTTGTAACAAAGCGTGAAAGCTTGATAACAGCTTGAAACATTGAAAGAACATATTTGAACCAGTGAAGCTGTGGTGGTGCTGAGTGGTGCTGTTGTTGAGCTGAGTGATGCTGTGGTTGCGCTGAGTGATGCTGTGGTTGCGTTGAGTGATGCAGTGGTTGCGCTGAGTGATGCAGTGGTTGCGCTGAGTGATGCTGGGGTGGCGCTGAGTGATAATGTGGTGGTGCTGAGTGATAATGTGGTGGTGCTGAGTGATGCTGGGGTAGCACTGAGTGATGATGTGGTGATGCTGAGTGGTGCTGTGGTGGTGCTGAGTGATGCTGGGGTCATGCTGAGTGATGATGTGGTGATGGTGAGTGGTGCTGAGTGATGCTGGGGTGGTGCTGAGTGATGCTGTGGTGTTCCTGAGTGATGCTGTGGTGGTGCTGAGTGGTGCTGTGTTGGTGCTGAGTGGTGCTGTGGTGGTGCTGAGTGGTGCTGTGGTGGTTCTGTGGTGGCGCTGAGTGGTGCTGTGGTGGTGCTGAGTGGTGCTGTTGTGTTGCTGAGTGATGCTGTGATGGTGCTGAGTGATGCTGTGGTGGTACTGAGTGATGCTGTGGTGGTGCTGAGTGGGAGATGGGGAGAGGGAGAAAAAGGAGAGGGTAAAGAGAGGGAGAGAGGGAGAGAGGAGAGAGAGAGGGGGAGAGAGGAGAGAGGGGGGAGAGAGGAGAGAGAGAGGAGAGAGAGAGGGGGAGAGAGGAGAGGGAAGAGAGGGTAAGGGAGAGAGGGAGAGGGAAGTGAGGGAAAGGGAGAGAGGGAAAGGGAGAGAGGGTAGAGGGAGAGAGGGAGGGTAAGAAGAGAGGGGGAGGATGAGAGCGAAGGACGGAGGGGAGAGAGAGGGGAGGGAGAGAGAGAGGAGAGCAGGCAGAGGAGGAGATGGGGAGAGGGAGAAAAAGGAGAGCAGGGGGAAGGTAAAGAGGGGGAGAGAGGAGAGAGAGGGGGAGAGAGGAGAGAGGAGAGAGGGAGAGGGTGAAAGAGGAGAGAGGAGAGAGTGAGAGGGAAGTGAGGGAAAGGGAGAGAGGTACAGTGGCCTGGCTACGGGTGTACCGAGAGCCACCAGAGATGGTGAGCTTTTCCACGAGTTAACGGGTGATAGTCATGATGATTTTATAAATGATGCAGCTGGTTTTGAATATTGTGTGGGCTGGCAAGGCGAGTTCACGTAGTTCCATCAGTATTGGGGGGGGGGGGGTTCTGACCTAGTCCCTAGATGAGACATGTTGCAGCACGTAAGGTGCCTTTAAGGGGTGTCGGTGTGGAGTCTTGTAAGCATTACCACCATCCTGGGCTGTATAAGTGTCCGCACTATAAATGTTAGAGTACGAAAATGGTGACTGAACCCAGGTGCGCGGCTGCAGAGGAGAAATGTCCCTGTACTTCAACATAGAGATGGGAAGTAATCAAAGAACCTCGTTTTTTCTCTTAAAATCCTGACAACAACAGGGTGTGATTGAGCAAGACATGTTATCACATTGAGAGCAATCAAGCAGTTGGCGAAAGGGTCTTGGTCGAAAACAATTTGCAATTTCTGTAGCTATTGAGGATAAAATCCAAAAGTCAGGGGACATGTGAAGTCCACACAAAGACATCCAAGGCACATGAAAACTAAAGCGACAATTTGGAGACCAACTGCCCTGATTGCATATATTAAAAACAAAACGCCCATCCTCGTATTAAAAAATATGATCTTTAGCACTCCAACAGACAAAAAAGGAAACCAGCACGTAACACTTCCTATAGAACTGAATCGAATCGCAGCTGCACAAGCTTTCCAGCACACGCCACGGTAAGGGCAAGCCAGGCTCACATGGGCCAAGTGTAACGCACTTCCTGTTTGACACATTCAAGACGATTCAAAGCAACATGAATTACTGAATGAAACCTCAACAAAAGACATTATTTGCCGCAAATCACGGATTCATTCTTGTTCGGCTGAGCCCTTGATCAGAGATTTTTCAGTTTCAAGAGGACACGATGTCTTTCTCACAGACGGGAATAAATCAAACATGTTCTTTTTTTTTTACTTTGTTTATATCAGATTATCCAAGTAATGTTATTATTTCTCCCGCAAAGTGTTTACAGGCGCAGAATGAAATTTAATAAAAAGTTTTTAAAAAAACAAGTATCAGAGAGCATAAAAGGAGACACGGCCTGGCGGCCGTGAAACTGAAAGTACGGCCGCCGGCCGTGAATAATTTGGGGATGAGAAATGCGCTGGGAGGAGAAATGCAGAGCGCACGCTGAAAAGCTTGTGGGAGGGAGGCTGGGCTGCCTTTGATGTGGTAATGTGAGGCAGGCAGGCAGGCGGCTGGTGGCATTGTGCACGCGCTTTTTAGGGCTTGCGCTTGCGCAATGACCTAAAAAGCGCACATGTACTGCATGGAATCGCCAGTGGTTAAACTCTGGATAAGCCGCTATAGAGCTTCGCCAGCTATGCGCAAGTGCATCAGCAGGCGAGCCCTAAAAAGCATCGTGAACGGGCGGAACAAGCAATTCCGCGTGTTCGCGGAACTCTGCGTGCTCGCAGAGATTTTTTACCATTTTGCAGAGCTTTGCGTAGCGTGACTACGCAAATTCTTCTCACTCCTAGTTAGCACCTTCTGACACACCAGCACTAAAGTTCATCTCTTTCCTGCTTCTCCATCGGGTTTGGCTTTGCCAGGACAGCAGTGGTTTCATGTTTGCTGTCCTGGCTCAAGGAGAGAGGCCTGCAGGACACCTCTCTCTCCCACATTTTCCCTCTCTTCTTTGACCTTCACAAATTAAAAGCACAAAAATGTTGCCATGTTTACTTCCCTCCCTGTAAGTTGTACAACGGGCGCAAGATCATGATGTCCAGAAACACAGACAAAGCAATGTATATTCTTTTACAGTGGCAGCCAAGCTTTTCTGTGTCATGTCTGAAAAGATGAAGGGGCATATTATCAAGACCGTCAGAAGCGCCGGAGGGACTCGGCAACAGTGGCTGCGACTATCTCTGGTCACTTTTTGGACACGTGAACATTGGGCACGGTGTCCTAATGAGTGATGCTGGTACGTGCTGACTTAGCGCACTCAAGGTCCACACTTTTCTGAAAAGACTGAGAATAGACAACCCCTCTTATGCCCTGATGAAATCGCTAAAACTAGGAGCGATGAAACATGTCGGCTTGAGGACATAAATCTTGATGGTATATAAGTAACCATTTTTAATTAGTGGGGTTTTGCTGCGTCAGAATAAAACGGTAAAGCAAGCAAAGCCCTGCCACACAATTTATATTTTTTTGTGGTTGGTTAGGGGTCTATTTATATGTTTCTGTACACTACAAGTGGGTGTCAGTGTTGATACGTTTGTCCCTATATGTGTTTTCCATCACTATTCTCACGTCCGCACTACTTTCCTTTTTAGTGCACGTTTGTCTTTTCACATAGAGAGAGTGGCCAATGATGAGAAGTGGGTACACCGGCAATTGTTAACCGGGAACCTCCTCGGGTTGTTCTACCGTGAGGTACTCTCTCTATTCTTCACACTTTTTTTTGGGGTGAATTGTATGTGGTCCTGTGTGATTTTACATTGGTGAAGAACGCATCCAGACCTAAGGATTTATGTTATTGGACATATTCCGGGGAGTATTAATAATAAGTATTCCTATTTTGTTGGTCTTTTATACGGATGCAGTTGTATTTAGGTGAGGCTCTAATTGTTTGAATACTGTGTGAGTGGGGGGCTGCCTCTCCTATTCCCCTCCCCCTCTACCCCTGAGATTGTGCATATTATCAAGGACCGGTGTTAAAATTATCGCAGTTTTATCAGGCAGGAAACTGCAGATAAAACGGCGATAATGGGCTTGATAATATGTCCTTGTGAATTCCCAAAGCAGCCCAGGTTAACACCAGAACCTGGGCTTCTATGGGAATTAACAAGGGCGTATTATCAAGCCCATTATCGCCATTTTATCGGCAGTTTCCTGCCGATAAAACGGCGATAATTTTAACACCGGTCCTTGATAATATGCCCCAAAGGGGCATATCAACAAGAGTCAGCGTTACTTTCCGCTTAGCGCGGTTTTTGGTAATGCCGGCTATCGCTGGAATTTATCGCCATGCTTGCGCTGTATTAACAGCGCATAGCTCAATGGCGATGTAAATTTCAGCGATAGCGGGGAAATCACAGTTTTGCAGGGAACATCGCTGGTTTTTCAGCAATGTTCCCTGCAAAACGGTGAGATGCTTGATGATACGACCCTGGTCGTGACACAATAATACACCTCCCGTGTCAGGATTAACAGACTTTAGTTTTTGGCAAAGCCGCGGTTTTCACCAAAAACTAATGTCTGCTGAAATACTGTGGGCCGTCTCGTAAATATCCCAATGTGCACTTAGCGATAATTTACAAGTCCACCTGTGTGAGGTACGCCCAGTGACACGCTCTTTGCATCTTATTTGAGATGCAGAGCGAAGCGTCGGGGAAAAGGTTGCTAACATGCGCTCATGCAGGTTAGCATCCCCTTGTAGATAGGGCGTAGCCTCCCCTTGTACATAGGGCGATAATATTATCTCGCTTTTTTGGCTTTTAAAGCCAAAAAAGTGGAAATAAGGCCCTTGTTAATATGCCCCGCAAGAACTATTTTCGGAGTTGGAGCCCCAGAGTGGGTGATGGGGAGGAGATTTTAGAGTTTAGAAAGGGCAGGTGTATATAGACCCCTGCATTCTATAATGTGTGACACTGTATTAAAGGAGGATTTGATCAGCAAAGATGTCGCGTTTAATGTCTAAAACATGCTTATTTGTCACATTTATTTTCTAGAAGATGTTGTCTATTTTAGCCAAAGATTGTGTCCTTCCGGTATTTATTACCACCTTAACAGTTGACCTAACGGCTAGGGCGCTCGACCTCGGACCTGGGGATCTGGGTTCGAGTCTCGGTAACGACGCCAAAACCTCCTGTGATTCTGGGCAAATCACTTAATCTCTCCGTGCCTAAAAAAATGAATGTGTGTCCGTCCTCATGTAACGTAACTGGTGCTATGTAAAGCGCTCTGATACCTGGGGCCTCATTTATGAGGCCTTCCGTGAGTTTTGCGCTTCCGATGCGTCACTTTTTGTGACGCATCGGCGGCGTAAAACATGCCTCCTGATGCGCACTATTTACTAAGTGACGCATCTAAGCAGATGCGTCACTTTGTAAACCCCTGCGCTACATTATACCTGCGTCAGGTATAATGTATGCAGAGGGGGCGTTCACCCGCAAAAAGCCTCGTAATAGTGACGCAGTGAAATCTATGAGATTTCACTGCGTCACTTTTAGGATGCTGTTGCGTCAAAATCTTGCACCTGCCTCACAGCAGGCGTAAGACTGACGCAGGCCCTTTCACATGGGGCTTGCCCATGTGAAAGGAAGCATTGCTGGAGTTGCGTCACTTTTGTGACACACTCCAGCAATGCGTCACTTTTGCGCCTACAGATACGTCAGAAATACTGACGTATCTGTAACTCCTTGCGACATGATGCGTCATATTATAAATATGACGCATCAATCATGTCGCAGGGAGAGCGCAGTGAAAAGTGACGCATCGCTGTTTTCACGCATCGATGCGTCACTTTTCATAAATGAGGCCCCTGATTCGGTTCGGGTCTAGTTCGCGCTATATAAAACTCTGCAAAAAAAAAAAAAGTAGAAGGGGTGCAACAAGGAAAGGAAGTGAAAGATGGAAAATGATAGCCAGCGGCACATTGCACCCCTCATTTAGAATTAGGGGTGTATGAAAATTTGCAAAATTTGCTTTTGTGTAATTATGTGAAATTCTGCAAAACATATGTGAGAATACGAGAAATGCTAAACCGACATTTTGCTCTGTATTTTAGTATGAAATGTGTCCTCGCGCCTTTGGCACGAGAGGGTGCATTTTGCATTAAAAACAACAGCTCAAAACACACAAATGTTGTGAACAACCGCTGCTCGCGTGCCAGCCGTTCACGTTGCTCCTGAGCTCAAATCTGCCACACGCAGAATAATGGTTTCATGGTGTAATTTCAGAAATTTCATCTATAAATTGTAATGCGAAATTATGCCAGCATAACAGGAAAATTCACTCAGGCCTAATTAGAATTTATTTTTCTTATGTTTTTTTTGTATCTCTTTTTGGAGGGGGCACTTCCTTTGCTCTCTGGCCTAGTGCAGTTCAGTCTATTCGGTGCCACCTGCCCTCACTTCTGGGTCGCCAATAAATGTTGCAAGTGCGTGTAGCATAAATTGGCTTTTCATATTTATGGCAGGGTGGCTTGGCACTCTCTTGGGATACAGACCTGCCTTTCTGACTGTTAATGGAAAGCTGATAACATGTTTTATGAGAGCAGAGCACAAAAGGGCTTCAGAAAAGAGACAGAACGTTATCGTTCAAAAGTGGGCGCAATCGGCCTCAGATCGGTGGGAACCTTCCGGCGTGTCTCACCCGCAGACGTGCCAGCCAATCAGAGCTGCAATAAAAGTGGTTTATCTCACCCACCTAAAACTGCCAACTGCCACTTCAAAAACAGAGGTGTGCAAAATGGCACTTGTGCCGGTGGAATACTTCGAAGGTTCAAAGGTTGCAAACTTTACACACCTTTGGCTACTCTCCAGTTTCTGGCAAAAAGGATTTTGGAGCGAGCTTTCTTTTAAGAAAATTGCAGTTTTTACAATTTTTATCTCACAAAACCTTTTTGCAGTTTAACCTGTACTTAACCCCTTCGCTGCGGCGGGTTTTCAAATGGGTTTGGGCATGGAGCTGCCCGGGACCCGTGGAGCCCGTCCTGGGCACTCTGACCTGCTGTTGGCCCGGGGGGAGGACTGCCCGGGACCCGTGGAGCCCGTCCTGGGCACTCTGACAAGCTGTTGGCCCGGGGAAGGGAGCCCCAGACGACCGGGACCCGTGGAGCCCGTCCTGGGCACTCCTGTATGCCGTTGGCCCGGGGAAGGGAGCCCCGGACGTCCGGGTCCCGTGGAACTCGTCCTGGGCACTCTGACATGCCGCTGGCCCGGGGAAGGGTGCCCCGGACGCCCGGGGCCCGTAGCCCGTCCTGGGCACTCTGACAAGCCGTTGGCCCGGGGAAGGGAGCCCTGGACGCCCGGGACCCGTGGAGCCCGTCCTGGGCACTCTGGAATGCTTTGGCCCGGGGAAGGGAGCCCCGGACGCCCGGGGGAGGACTGCCCGGGACCCGTGGAACTGGTCCTGGGCACTTTTACATGCCGTCGGCCTGGAGGTGGGTGCCCTGGACGCCCGGGGGAGGCCTGCCCGGGACCCGTGGAGCCCTTCCCGGGTACTTTGCCAATGCCGTTGGCCTCATGGAGATGGTTGCCCCGGACGCGTCCGGGGGAGGCCTGCGCGGGACCCATGGAGCCCGTCCTGGGCATTGAGCCATGCCGTTGGCCTGGAGATGGGAGCCCCGGACGCCCGGGGGAGGACTGCCCGGTACCCGTGGATCCCGTCCTGGGCTCTTTGACATGCCGTCGGCCTGGAGGTGGGAGCCCCGGACGCCCGGGAGCGGGCTGCCCGGGACCCATGGAGCCCGTCCTGGACACTTTGACATGCCGTCGGCCTGGAGGAGGGTGCCCGGGACGCCCGTGGGAAGCCTGGTCGGGACCCGTGGAGCCCTTCCCGGTTACTCTGCCATCCCGTTGGCCTCCTGGAGATGGGTGCCCCGGACGCCCGGGGGAGGTCTGTCCGGGGCCCATGGAGCCCGTCCTGGGCAGTGTGACATGCCGTCGGCCTGGAGGTGGGAGCCCCGGACGCCCGGGGGAGGGCTGCCCGGGACCCATGGAGCCCTTCCCGGTTACTCTGCCATCCCGTTGGCCTCCTGGAGATGGGTGCCCCGGACGCCCGGGGGAGGTCTGTCCGGGGCCCATGGAGCCCGTCCTGGGCAGTGTGACATGCCGTCGGCCTGGAGGTGGGAGCCCCGGACGCCCGGGGGAAGGCTGCCCGGGACCCGTGGAGCCCTTCCCGGTTACTCTGCCATCCCGTTGGCCTCCTGGAGATGGGTGCCCCGGACGCCCGGGGGGAGGTCTGTCCGGGGCCCATGGAGCCCGTCCTGGGCAGTGTGACATGCCGTCGGCCTGGAGGTGGGAGCCCCGGACGCCCGGGGGAAGGCTGCCCGGGACCCGTGGAGCCCTTCCCGGGTACTTTGCCATCCCGTTGGCCTCCTGGAGATGGGTGCCCCGGACGCCCGGGGGGGAGGTCTGTCCGGGGCCCATGGAGCCCGTCCTGGGCAGTGTGACATGCCGTCGGCCTGGAGGTGTGAGCCCCGGACGCCCGGGGGAAGGCTGCCCGGGACCCGTGGAGCCCTTCCCGGGTACTTTGCCATCCCATTGGCCTCCTGGAGATGGGTGCCCCGGACGCCCAGGGGCGGTCTGTCCGGGACACGTGGAGCCCGTCCTGGGCATTGAGCCATGCCGTTGGCCCGGAGAATGGAGCCCCCAGACGCCCGGGGGAGGTGTTGCCCAGGCATATCTCATCTGGTCCCCCGGGCAGAGAACCACCAGCCCTGGAGAGGTGTCCGGGCGCACCCTGCCCCTAGTAATCCGGAGGGAAATTACCCCCCTTTCTTGCAATCCGTGCACGCGAGGTGACAGAGGGGACCCAAGGCGTAAAAGAACCCGACCTCATGGAGCCCTAGCTGGGATCCGGGAGGCGAATGGCACCTCATCGGGACTTCCAGGGAAGCCCAGCCATCTGGTCGCCCCATTGGAAAGCATCGCGGGCGACCAGATGGCCGGGATCGAAAGGACTCCCAGCTCCCCATCCATCCCAAGCCTTCGCGGTGGGGTTCCTGACTTCCTGCCCACGCAAGGCAGGGCTCTTGGACCCCGGCTGGGCCTCAGGCGCAGGTTGGACCACCGGAGCTCCAGGGCCCGGACGACCTGGGGGGAGGAATGCCCGGGACCCGTGGAGCCCGTCCTGGGTACTTTGACATGCCGTCGGCCTGGAGGTGGGTGCCCCGGACGCCCGGGGGAAGCTGCCCGGGACCCATGGAGCCCGTCCTGGGTACTTTGACATTCCGTCGGCCTGGAGGTGGGAGCCCCGGATGCCCGGGGAGAGGTCTGCCCGGGACCCATGGAGCCCGTCCTGGGTACTTTGCCTATGCCGTTGGCCTCATGGAGACGGGTGTCCCAGACGCCCGGGGGAGGACTGTCCCAGACTCATGGAGCCCGTCCTGGGCACTTTGACATGCCGTCTGCCTGGAGGTGGGAGCCCCGGACGCCCGGGGGAGGGCTGCCCGGGACCCATGGAGCCCGACCCGGGCACGCTGCCATGCCGTCAGCCTGGATGGAGCCCCGGACGTCCGGGGTACGAGTGACCGGGACGCATGGAGCCCGTCCTGGGCACTTTTCCGTGCCTTCGGCCTGGAGCCCCCAGACACCCAGGGGAGGGCCACCGTGAAAACCATGAAGCCCGACCCGGGCACTCTGCCATACCGTCAGCCTAGATGGAGCCCCGGACGCCCAGGGGACGAATGCCCGGGACGCATGGAGCCCGTCCTGGGCACTTTTCCATGCATTCGGCCTGGAGCCCCCAGACACCCAGGGGAGGACATCCCTGGAAACCATGGATCACGACCCGGGCACTCTGCCATGCCGTCAGCCTGGATGGAGCCCCGGACGCCCGGGGGATGAATGCCCGGGACGCATGGAGCCTGTCCTGGGCACTTTTCCATGCCGTCAGCCTGGATGGAGCCCCGGACGCCCGGGTGACGACTGCCCAGGAGCCATGGAGCCCGTCCTGGGCAATTTGACATGCGGTTGGCCTGGAGGAAGGAAGCCCCGGGTGGCCTAGGGAGGTGTTGCCCAGGCATAGCCCATCTGGTCCCCATGGCAGAGAACCGCCAGCCTCGGAGGGGTGTCCGGGCGTACCCTTCTCCCTAGTAATCTGGAGGAAAATTACCCCCTTTTCTTGTAATCTGTGCACGCGAGGTGACAGAGGGGACCCAAGGCGCGAATGTACCCGACCTCCTGGAGCCCTCGCTGGGATCCGGGCGGCGAATGGCACCTCATCGGGACTTCCAGGGAAGTTCGGCCATCTGGTCGCCCTTATAGGAAAGCGTTGCGGGCGACCAGATGCCCGAGGGGATCCGGGCGACCAGATGGCCGAGGGAATCTGGGCGATCAGATGGCTGGACACGGAAGTGAAGCCGCCTGGACTCTCCCGACCCTGTCCCTGTCCCCGTCCCCGTCCCGGGACGAATGCCCGGGACGCATGGAGCCCGTCCTGGGCACTTTTCCATGCCTTCGGCCTGGAGCCCCCAGACACCCAGGGGAGGACCACCGTGAAAACCATGGAGCCCGACCCGGGCACTCTGCTATACTGTCAGCCTGGATTGAGCCCCGGACGCCCGGGGGACGAATGCCCGGGACGCATGGAGCCCGTCCTGGGCACTTTTCCATGCCTTCGGCCTGGAGCCCCCAGACACCCAGGGGAGGACCACCGTGAAAACCATGGAGCCCGACCCGGGCACTCTGCCATACCGTCAGCCTGGATGGAGCCCCGGACGCCCGGGGGACGAATGCCCGGGACGCATGGAGCCCGTCCTGGCCACTTTTCCATGCCGCCGGGGTGGATGGAGCCCCGGGCGCCCAGGGGACGACTGCCCAAGAGCCATGGAGCCCGTCCTGGGCAATTTGACATGCCGTCGGCCTGGCGGAAGGAAGCCCCGGGTGGCCTAGGGAGGTGTTACCCAGGCATAGCCTATCTGGTCCCCATGGCAGAGAACCACCAGCCTTGGAGGGGTGTCTGGGCGTACCCTGTCCCTAGTAATCCGGAGGGAAATTACCCTCATTTCTTGTAAACTCTGCACGCGAGGTGACAGAGGGGACCCAAAGCGTGAAAGTACCCGGCCTCCTGGAGCCCTCGCTGGGATCTGGGAGGCGAATGGCACCTCATCGGGACTTCCAGGGAAGTTCGGCCATCTGGTCGTCGATTTGTCGAGCCCTGGGAGAGAACTGGGGCTCGGCAGGGCCAGGGTGCCAGCAGGTCCCAGTCTGCCAGGTAACCAGGTCTGGGGATATGCTGCCCATGCGCTGCCGGGGCCCGGGCATGACCTCCGGTGGGCCCTCAGGTGCGTCAGTCTGGCACGGGGAGGCTCTGAACCTGCTTGGCTGGGGCCAGGGCTCCACAAATCCACTCGCCCGCTCGACCGGGGCCTAAACGGCGTCCTGCTCATGGCGGGCTTGGGGCTTAGCTTCCAAACCCTACCCCCAGGCCAGGGAGAGCCTCTGCAGGCCCCGATGGACCCCAGCACCCGGAACCTCAGCTGGATTGCAGGACGGGGGCTCCAGCACCCCGGGACCTGCCGGACAGAGTTAAAGCCCCGGGCCCGGTCCCATGTTCCGAACCCTAGCCAGGCCGGGGAATGCCTCCCCAGGCCCAGAGGGATCCTAGCGCCCAGGCCCTCGACTGGCTTGCAGGACAGGGGGCTCCAGCACCCTCGGGGCCTGCCAGATGGAGTTCAAGCCCCGGGCCAGGTCCCAGCTTCCAAACCCTAGCCAGGCTGGGGAGAGCCTCCCCGGGCCCCGGTGGAGCCCCGTCCCCAGCGCCTGGACCCTCTGGTGGCCTGCGGGACGGGGGGCTTGCACACCCCGGGGCCGGCCGGCCGGCCGGAGCTCAAGCCCCGGGCCCGGTCCCACCATCCGAACCCTATCCAGGCTGGTGTGAGCCTCCCCGGGCCCCGGTGGAGCCCAGTCCCCAGCGCCCGGACCCTCTGGTGGCCTGCGGGACGGGGGGCTCGCGCACCCCGGGGCCGGCCGGCGCTCAAGCCCCGGGCCCGGTCCCACCTTCTGAACCCTAGCCAGGCTGGGGAGAGCCTCCCCGGGCACTGGTGGAGCCCCGTCCCCAGCGCCCGGACCCTCTGGTGGCCTGCGGGACGGGGGGCTCGCGCACCCCAGGGCCGGCCGGCCGGAGCTCAAGCCCCGGGCCCGGTCTCACCTTCCGAACCCTATCCAGGCTGGGGA
>NC_136070.1:1257568326-1257575826 GCF_964261635.1 Lissotriton helveticus
ACCCAGCCGGGGCTCCCAGGCCCGGAGGCACAGGGGAAGCCTCCCCGGGCCCGCCGGACCCCGTCCCGGGCACCCTGCCCCGCGGCAGGACCCAGGACGGAGCCCGGGGTGGGGAGGCCACCCTCCCCGGGGCCCTCAGGGGCCCCGGATGGAGCTCCTGAACACAGACAAGCAAGGGGAGGCTCCCCGGGCACATCGGAACCCCTTTCCGGGCCCTTGGCAGTGCGGCAGGCTGGGAGACAGGGCCCAGGGCCTGAGCACCCGACCCGGGGCCCGCCCGGGCCCCTGGACCCAGCCGGGGCTCCCAAGCCCGGAGGCGCATGGGACGCCTCCCCGGTCCCTCCGGACCCCGTCCCGGGCACCCTGCCACGCAGCAGGACCAAGGACAGAGCCCGGGGTGGGGAGGCCGCCCTCCCCGGGCCCTCAGGGGCCCTAGCCACTGCTCCTGAACCCAGCCAAGCAAGGGGAGGCTCCCCGGGCACACCGGAACCCCTTCCCGGGCCCTTGGCAGTGCGGCAGGCTGGGAGACAGGGCCCAGGGCCGGAGAAACCAACCCGGGGCCCGGCCGGGCCCCTGGACGCAGCCGGGGCTCCCAAGCCCGGAGGTGCATGGGACGCCTCCCCGGTCCCTCCGGACCCCGTCCCGGGCACCCTGCCACGCAGCAGGACCAAGGACAGAGCCCGGGGTGGGGAGGCCGCCCTCCCCGGGCCCTCAGGGGCCCTAGCCACTGCTCCTGAACCCAGCCAAGCAAGGGGAGGCTCCCCGGGCACATCGGAACCCCTTCCCGGGCCCTTGGCAGTGCGGCACGCTGGGAGACAGGGCCCAGGGCCGGAGAAACCGACCCGGGGCCCGGCCGGGCCCCTGGACGCAGCCGGGGCTCCCAAGCCCGGAGGTGCATGGGACGCCTCCCCGGTCCCTCCGGACCCCGTCCCGGGCACCCTGCCACGCAGCAGGACCAAGGACAGAGCCCGGGGTGGGGAGGCCACCCTCCCCGGGCCCTCAGGGGCCCTATTTATTTATTTATTTGCTGGTTTTTATAGCGCTTGAATCGACTCCAGATGGAGTATCTCTGCGCTTTTTGGTGCCGGCTAAACTGAAGATGTGAAATTGGAGCAGATGCTAGATCTCATTTTTAAATAAAACAGTTTTCAGTTGCCTCCTGAATTTCAAGTGCTCAGTACACTGTCTTAGGGACAGAGGAAGTCTGTTCCATAGTGTGGGTCCTGTGATTGACAATGCTTTATTCCCATGCCTCGCTTTCTTGGCGCGGGGCACCACTAAGAGCAAATTGTTGCTTGATCTTAGCGTTCGTGATGGCATATAGGGAATAAATTTGTTTTTAAGATACGCAGGCCCTTGTCCATGGAGACATTTGTGGATCAGGCAAGCTATCTTGAATTTTATTCTTTGCCGGATCGAGAGCCAATGTAATTGCTCAAGGAGGGGTTTGGATGGAGTCCTTGGCGGGGCATTCAGAACCAGTCGGGCCGCAGTATTTTGAATGACCTGGAGCTTAGCCAGCACACCTTCATTTGCTGAAAGCAGCAGGCCATTACAATAATCGATCCGACTTAGCACGAGTGCCTGTACTAGCGTCCTCCTAAAAGAATCCGGCAGTAGAGGGAAGACCTTGCGCAGCAGGCTGATGGTATGGAAGCAAGAACCCGAGATAAAGTTGGAGTGCTGTTTTAGAGATAGTTCTTGGTCCAAACGGACCCCCAGATTTTTCACTATCTGCTTTGGTTCTGGGGCTGCTCCCAAGTCCTGTGGCCACCAATCTGGGGCCCATAGCATCCTGGCTTCTCCAAACAGCATGACTTCCGTCTTGCTGACGTTGCACTGAAGGCAATTGGAAGACATCCAATGTGCCACTGCCTTCATGCCTGATGAAAAGGAGTTTCTTACTTCAGCGGAGAGGGTTTTAAAAGGGAAGAGGAGCTGGGTATCATCAGCGTAGGATACTGGGATAAACCCGTACCTACGCATCACTCTAGCCAGGGGTGCCACATAAATGTTGAAGAGGGTCGGGCTAAGACACGAACCCTGGGGCACCCCTTTTGATATCTCCATCTCCGCTGAACGATATGCACCCATGGTGACAGTCTGGGTGCGCTCGGATAAAAAACTCCTTAGCCAGGCAAGGGCTTTGTTCTTAATGCCAGCGTTCGACAACCGCTCAGTCAAGATGGAATGTGACACGGTGTCGAACGCTGCAGACAGATCTAAAAGAACTAAGATTACTGAGATGCCCTTGTCCTGGTACATGTGCAGGTCATCAGTGACTGACAGAAGGGTGGATTCAGTGCTATGTTTGGGTCTGAACCCTGACTGAGAGTAGTCTAGAGCCCCAGCAAGTTCGATATAGCTGGAGAGATGGTGGTTGACATGCTTCTCAGTCAGTTTTCCTAGGAAAGGTAGTAATGAGATGGGCCTCAGATTAGCCAATTCGGTCCATGGAGTCGCAGTGTTTTTCCTAATTGGTCTAACAATGGCTCGTTTCCACTCTCTGGGGACATTACCTGTGCCCAGAGAAAGGTTTACCATGTCTCCAATCATGGGGCAGAGTTGGTCCGCTAAGGCGGGCATTATCCTCGCTGGGATAGTATCGTCTGGGCTACCACTTTTGATCTGTAAGATCAAAGAGCCACTGCTCCTGAACCCAGCCAAGCAAGGGGAGGCTCCCCGGGCACATCGGAACCCCTTCCCGGGCCCTTGGCAGTGCGGCAGGCTGGGAGACAGGGCCCAGGGCCGGAGAAACCGACCCGGGGCCCGGCCGGGCCCCTGGACGCAGCCGGGGCTCCCAAGCCCGGAGGTGCATGGGACGCCTCCCCGGTCCCTCCGGACCCCGTCCCGGGCACCCTGCCACGCAGCAGGACCAAGGACAGAGCCCGGGGTGGGGAGGCCGCCCTCCCCGGGCCCTCAGGGGCCCTAGCCACTGCTCCTGAACCCAGCCAAGCAAGGGGAGGCTCCCCGGGCACACCGGAACCCCTTTCCGGGCCCTTGGCAGTGCGGCAGGCTGGGAGACAGGGCCCAGGGCCGGTGCACCCGACCCGGGGCCCGGCCGGGCCCCTGGACCCAGCCTGGGCTCCCAAGCCCGGAGGCGCAGGGGAAGCCTCCCCGGGCCCTCCAGGACCCCGTCCCGGGCACCCTGCCACGCAGCAGGACCAAGGACAGCGCCCGGGATGGGGAGGCCGCCCTCCCCTGGACCTCAGCCCTTCCATGTCAGCCCGGCAATCTGGTCGCCCCATTGGAAAGCATTGCGCGCTACTATTGCAAACACATTATCTACCGGACTTGCTCTAGATGGCGCTCCAACATAAGGAATGTACCAACACCTTCCCTACTGGAATCGTGACGAGCAGGAGCCGTCGTTAGCACTGAAGGGGCTAGTATATCAACACTTTCCCTCCTGTTGCGCAGGTTGGAGTTTGAAAAATAGATTGTATTATGCCTTTAGTTTGTGTGTCCTCTAGATCAAGTTGATCTACTGACTTGCGATGCCAAGGCATCTCGCTGTAAAGGAATGCGATGTCACAGCATGCATTTGTGCATTCGAATAGATGGCCGCCTATAACCCCTTCGCTGCGGCGGGTTTTCAAATGGGTTTGGGCATGGAGCTGCCCGGGACCCGTGGAGCCCGTCCTGGGCACTCTGACCTGCTGTTGGCCCGGGGGGAGGACTGCCCGGGACCCGTGGAGCCCGTCCTGGGCACTCTGACAAGCTGTTGGCCCGGGGAAGGGAGCCCCAGACGACCGGGACCCGTGGAGCCCGTCCTGGGCACTCCTGTATGCCGTTGGCCCGGGGAAGGGAGCCCCGGACGTCCGGGTCCCGTGGAACTCGTCCTGGGCACTCTGACATGCCGCTGGCCCGGGGAAGGGTGCCCCGGACGCCCGGGGCCCGTAGCCCGTCCTGGGCACTCTGACAAGCCGTTGGCCCGGGGAAGGGAGCCCTGGACGCCCGGGACCCGTGGAGCCCGTCCTGGGCACTCTGGAATGCTTTGGCCCGGGGAAGGGAGCCCCGGACGCCCGGGGGAGGACTGCCCGGGACCCGTGGAACTGGTCCTGGGCACTTTTACATGCCGTCGGCCTGGAGGTGGGTGCCCTGGACGCCCGGGGGAGGCCTGCCCGGGACCCGTGGAGCCCTTCCCGGGTACTTTGCCAATGCCGTTGGCCTCATGGAGATGGTTGCCCCGGACGCGTCCGGGGGAGGCCTGCGCGGGACCCATGGAGCCCGTCCTGGGCATTGAGCCATGCCGTTGGCCTGGAGATGGGAGCCCCGGACGCCCGGGGGAGGACTGCCCGGTACCCGTGGATCCCGTCCTGGGCTCTTTGACATGCCGTCGGCCTGGAGGTGGGAGCCCCGGACGCCCGGGAGCGGGCTGCCCGGGACCCATGGAGCCCGTCCTGGACACTTTGACATGCCGTCGGCCTGGAGGAGGGTGCCCGGGACGCCCGTGGGAAGCCTGGTCGGGACCCGTGGAGCCCTTCCCGGTTACTCTGCCATCCCGTTGGCCTCCTGGAGATGGGTGCCCCGGACGCCCGGGGGAGGTCTGTCCGGGGCCCATGGAGCCCGTCCTGGGCAGTGTGACATGCCGTCGGCCTGGAGGTGGGAGCCCCGGACGCCCGGGGGAGGGCTGCCCGGGACCCATGGAGCCCTTCCCGGTTACTCTGCCATCCCGTTGGCCTCCTGGAGATGGGTGCCCCGGACGCCCGGGGGAGGTCTGTCCGGGGCCCATGGAGCCCGTCCTGGGCAGTGTGACATGCCGTCGGCCTGGAGGTGGGAGCCCCGGACGCCCGGGGGAAGGCTGCCCGGGACCCGTGGAGCCCTTCCCGGTTACTCTGCCATCCCGTTGGCCTCCTGGAGATGGGTGCCCCGGACGCCCGGGGGGAGGTCTGTCCGGGGCCCATGGAGCCCGTCCTGGGCAGTGTGACATGCCGTCGGCCTGGAGGTGGGAGCCCCGGACGCCCGGGGGAAGGCTGCCCGGGACCCGTGGAGCCCTTCCCGGGTACTTTGCCATCCCGTTGGCCTCCTGGAGATGGGTGCCCCGGACGCCCGGGGGGGAGGTCTGTCCGGGGCCCATGGAGCCCGTCCTGGGCAGTGTGACATGCCGTCGGCCTGGAGGTGTGAGCCCCGGACGCCCGGGGGAAGGCTGCCCGGGACCCGTGGAGCCCTTCCCGGGTACTTTGCCATCCCATTGGCCTCCTGGAGATGGGTGCCCCGGACGCCCAGGGGCGGTCTGTCCGGGACACGTGGAGCCCGTCCTGGGCATTGAGCCATGCCGTTGGCCCGGAGAATGGAGCCCCCAGACGCCCGGGGGAGGTGTTGCCCAGGCATATCTCATCTGGTCCCCCGGGCAGAGAACCACCAGCCCTGGAGAGGTGTCCGGGCGCACCCTGCCCCTAGTAATCCGGAGGGAAATTACCCCCCTTTCTTGCAATCCGTGCACGCGAGGTGACAGAGGGGACCCAAGGCGTAAAAGAACCCGACCTCATGGAGCCCTAGCTGGGATCCGGGAGGCGAATGGCACCTCATCGGGACTTCCAGGGAAGCCCAGCCATCTGGTCGCCCCATTGGAAAGCATCGCGGGCGACCAGATGGCCGGGATCGAAAGGACTCCCAGCTCCCCATCCATCCCAAGCCTTCGCGGTGGGGTTCCTGACTTCCTGCCCACGCAAGGCAGGGCTCTTGGACCCCGGCTGGGCCTCAGGCGCAGGTTGGACCACCGGAGCTCCAGGGCCCGGACGACCTGGGGGGAGGAATGCCCGGGACCCGTGGAGCCCGTCCTGGGTACTTTGACATGCCGTCGGCCTGGAGGTGGGTGCCCCGGACGCCCGGGGGAAGCTGCCCGGGACCCATGGAGCCCGTCCTGGGTACTTTGACATTCCGTCGGCCTGGAGGTGGGAGCCCCGGATGCCCGGGGAGAGGTCTGCCCGGGACCCATGGAGCCCGTCCTGGGTACTTTGCCTATGCCGTTGGCCTCATGGAGACGGGTGTCCCAGACGCCCGGGGGAGGACTGTCCCAGACTCATGGAGCCCGTCCTGGGCACTTTGACATGCCGTCTGCCTGGAGGTGGGAGCCCCGGACGCCCGGGGGAGGGCTGCCCGGGACCCATGGAGCCCGACCCGGGCACGCTGCCATGCCGTCAGCCTGGATGGAGCCCCGGACGTCCGGGGTACGAGTGACCGGGACGCATGGAGCCCGTCCTGGGCACTTTTCCGTGCCTTCGGCCTGGAGCCCCCAGACACCCAGGGGAGGGCCACCGTGAAAACCATGAAGCCCGACCCGGGCACTCTGCCATACCGTCAGCCTAGATGGAGCCCCGGACGCCCAGGGGACGAATGCCCGGGACGCATGGAGCCCGTCCTGGGCACTTTTCCATGCATTCGGCCTGGAGCCCCCAGACACCCAGGGGAGGACATCCCTGGAAACCATGGATCACGACCCGGGCACTCTGCCATGCCGTCAGCCTGGATGGAGCCCCGGACGCCCGGGGGATGAATGCCCGGGACGCATGGAGCCTGTCCTGGGCACTTTTCCATGCCGTCAGCCTGGATGGAGCCCCGGACGCCCGGGTGACGACTGCCCAGGAGCCATGGAGCCCGTCCTGGGCAATTTGACATGCGGTTGGCCTGGAGGAAGGAAGCCCCGGGTGGCCTAGGGAGGTGTTGCCCAGGCATAGCCCATCTGGTCCCCATGGCAGAGAACCGCCAGCCTCGGAGGGGTGTCCGGGCGTACCCTTCTCCCTAGTAATCTGGAGGAAAATTACCCCCTTTTCTTGTAATCTGTGCACGCGAGGTGACAGAGGGGACCCAAGGCGCGAATGTACCCGACCTCCTGGAGCCCTCGCTGGGATCCGGGCGGCGAATGGCACCTCATCGGGACTTCCAGGGAAGTTCGGCCATCTGGTCGCCCTTATAGGAAAGCGTTGCGGGCGACCAGATGCCCGAGGGGATCCGGGCGACCAGATGGCCGAGGGAATCTGGGCGATCAGATGGCTGGACACGGAAGTGAAGCCGCCTGGACTCTCCCGACCCTGTCCCTGTCCCCGTCCCCGTCCCGGGACGAATGCCCGGGACGCATGGAGCCCGTCCTGGGCACTTTTCCATGCCTTCGGCCTGGAGCCCCCAGACACCCAGGGGAGGACCACCGTGAAAACCATGGAGCCCGACCCGGGCACTCTGCTATACTGTCAGCCTGGATTGAGCCCCGGACGCCCGGGGGACGAATGCCCGGGACGCATGGAGCCCGTCCTGGGCACTTTTCCATGCCTTCGGCCTGGAGCCCCCAGACACCCAGGGGAGGACCACCGTGAAAACCATGGAGCCCGACCCGGGCACTCTGCCATACCGTCAGCCTGGATGGAGCCCCGGACGCCCGGGGGACGAATGCCCGGGACGCATGGAGCCCGTCCTGGCCACTTTTCCATGCCGCCGGGGTGGATGGAGCCCCGGGCGCCCAGGGGACGACTGCCCAAGAGCCATGGAGCCCGTCCTGGGCAA